>NC_057811.1:76182108-76190703 GCF_018294505.1 Triticum aestivum | reverse complement strand
CCATAGGGCCCTCCGGGATAGGTGGCCCCACCCGGTGGACCCCCGGGACCCTTCCGATGGTCCCGGTACAATACCGATAACCCCGGAAAATTTCCCGGTGGCCGAAACTTGACTTCCTATATATAATTCTTCACCTCCGGACCATTCCGGAACTCCTCGTGACGTCCGGGATCTCATCCGGGACTCCGAACAACTTTCGGGTTTCCTCATACTCATATCTCTACAACCCTAGCGTCACCGAACCTTAAGTGAGTAGACCCTACGGGTTCGGGAGACATGCAGACATGACCGAGACGCCTCTCCGGTCAATAACCAACAGCGGGATCTGGATACCCATGTTGGCTCCCACATGTTCCACGATGATCTCATCGGATGAACCACGATGTCGAGGATTCAATCAATCCCGTATACAATTCCCTTTGTCAATCGGTATGTTACTTGCCCGAGATTCGATCGTCGGTATCCCAATACCTTGTTCAATCTCGTTACCGGCAAGTCTCTCTACTCGTACCGCAATGCATGATCACGTGACTAACGCCTTAGTCACATCGAGCTCATTATGATGATGCATTACCGAGTGGGCCCAGAGATACCTCTCCGTCACACGGAGTGACAAATCCCAGTCTCGATCCATGCCAACCCAACAGACACTTTCGGAGATACCCGTAGTGTACCTTTATAGTCACCCAGTTACGTTGTGACGTTTGGTGCACCCAAAGCACTCCTACGGTATTCGGGAGTTGCACGATCTCATGGTCTAAGGAAAAGATACTTGACATTGGAAAAGCTCTAGCAAACGAAACTACACGATCTTTTATGCTATGCTTAGGATTGGGTCTTGTCCATCACATCATTCTCCTAATGACGTGATCCCGTTATCAATGACATCCAATGTCCATAGTCAGGAAAGCATGACTATCTGTTGATCAACGAGCTAGTCAACTAGAGGCTTACTAGGGACACGTTGTGGTCTATGTATTCACACATGTATTACGATTTCCGGATAACACAATTATAGCATGAACAATAGACAATTATCATGAACAAAGAGATATAATAATAACCATTTATTATTGCCTCTAGGGCATATTTCCAACAGTCTCCCACTTGCATTAGAGTCAATAATCTAGTTACATTGTGATGAATCGAGCACCCATTGCGTCCTGGTGTTGATCATGTTTTGCTCTAGGGAGAGGTTTAGTCAACGGATCTGCTACATTCAGGTCCGTATGTACTTTACAAATATCTATGTCTCCATTTTGAACACTTTCACGAATGGAGTTGAAGCGACGCTTGATATGCCTGGTCTTCTTGTGAAACCTGGGCTCCTTCGCAAGGGCAATAGCTCTAGTGTTGTCACAGAAGGGAGTCATCGGGCCCAACGCATTGGGAATCACCCCTAGGTCGGTAATGAACTCCTTCATCCAGACTGCTTCCTGTGCTGCCTCCGAGGCTGCCATGTACTCTGCTTCACATGTAGATCCTGCCACGACGCTTTGCTTGCAACTGCACCAGCTTACTGCTCCTCCATTCAAAATATACACGTATCCGGTTTGTGACTTCGAGTCATCCAGATCTGTGTCGAAGCTAGCATCGACGTAACCCTTTACGACGAGCTCTTCGTCACCTCCATAAATGAGAAACATATCCTTAGTCCTCTTCAGGTACTTCAGGATATTCTTGACCGCTGTCCAGTGTTCCATGCCGGGATTACTTTGGTACCTTCCTACCAAACTCACGGGAAGGTTTACATCAGGTCTGGTACACAGCATGGCATACATAATAGACCCTATGGCCGAGGCATAGGGGATGACACTCATCTTTTCTCTATCTTCTGCCGTGGTCGGGCATTGAGCCGTGCTCAACTGCACACCTTGCAATACAGGCAAGAACCCCTTCTTGGACTGATCCATATTGAACTTCTTCAATATCTTGTCAAGGTATGTACTCTGTGAAAGACCAATGAGGCGTCTTGATCTGTCTCTATAGATCTTGATGCCTAATATATAAGCAGCTTCTCCAAGGTCCTTCATTGAAAAACACTTATTCAAATAGGCCTTTACACTTTCCAAGAATTCTATATCATTTCCCATCAATAGTATGTCATCCACATATAATATGAGAAATGCTACAGAGGTCCCACTCACTTTCTTGTAAACACAGGCTTCTCCATAAGTCTGTGTAAACCCAAACGCTTTGATCATCTCATCAAAGCGAATGTTCCAACTCCGAGATGCTTTCACCAGCCCATAGATTGAGCGCTGGAGCTTGCATACTTTGTTAGCATTCTTAGGATCGACAAAACCTTCCGGCTGCATCATATACAACTCTTCCTTCGGGAAGCCGTTAAGGAATGCCGTTTTGACGTCCATCTTCCATATCTCATAATCATAGTATGTGGCAATTGCTAACATGATTCGGACGGACTTCAGCTTTGCTACGGGTGAGAAAGTCTCATCGTAGTCAACCCCTTGAACTTGTCGATAACCCTTAGCGACAAGTCGAGCTTTGTAGATGGTCACATTACCATCCGCGTCCGTCTTCTTCTTAAAGATCCATTTGTTTTCTATGGCTCGCCGATCATCGGGCAAGTCAGTCAAAGTCCATACTTCGTTTTCATACATGGATCCTATCTCGGATTTCATGGCTTCTAGCCATTTGTCGGAATCCGGGCCCGCCATCGCTTCTTCATAGTTCGAAGGTTCACCGTTGTCTAACAACATGATTTCCAGGACAGGGTTGCCGTACCACTCTGGTGCGGAACGTGTCCTTGTGGACCTACGAAGTTCAGTAGTAACTTGATCCGAAGCTTCATGATCATCATCATTAACTTCCTCCCCAGTCGGTGTAGGCACCACAGGAACATCTTCCCGCGCTGCGCTACTTTCCGGTTCGGAAGGGGTGACTATCACCTCATCAAGTTCCACTTTCCTCCCACTCAATTCTTTCGAGAGAAACTCCTTCTCCAGAAAGGACCCGTTCTTGGCAACGAAGATCTTGCCTTCGGATCTGAGGTAGAAGGTATACAAAATAGTTTCCTTAGGGTATCCTATGAAGACGCATTTCTCCGACTTAGGTTCGAGCTTTTCAGGTTGAAGTTTCTTGACATAAGCATCGCATCCCCAAACTTTTAGAAACGACAGCTTAGGTTTCTTCCCAAACCATAATTCATACGGTGTCGTCTCAACGGATTTCGACGGAGCCCTATTTAAAGTGAATGCGGCAGTCTCTAAAGCATAGCCCCAAAAAGAGAGCGGTAAATCGGTAAGAGACATCATAGATCGCACCATATCTAATAGAGTGCGATTACGACGTTCGGACACACCGTTTCGCTGAGGTGTTCCAGGCAGCGTGAGTTGTGAAACGATTCCATATTTCCTAAAGTGTGCACCAAATTCGTGACTTAAATATTCTCCACCACGATCTGATCGTAAGAATTTTATTTTCCTGTCACGTTGATTCTCAACCTCACTCTGAAATTCCTTGAACTTTTCAAAGGTTTCAGACTTGTGTTTCATTAGGTAGACATACCCATATCTACTTAAGTCATCAGTGAGAGTGAGAACATAACGATATCCTCCGCGAGCCTCAACACTCATTGGACCGCACACATCGGTATGTATGATTTCAAATAAGTTGGTTGCTCGCTCCATTGTTCCGGAGAACGGAGTCTTGGTCATCTTACCCATGAGGCATGGTTCGCACGTGTCAAATGATTCGTAATCAAGAGACTCCAAAAGTTCATCTACATGGAGCTTCTTCATGCGCTTGACACCAATGTGACCAAGGCGGCAGTGCCACAAGTATGTGGGACTATCGTTATCAACTTTACATCTTTTGGTATTCACACTATGAATATGTGTAACATCACGTTTGAGATTCATTAAGAATAAACCATTAACCAGCCGGGCATGACCATAAAACATATCTCTCATATAAATAGAACAACCATTATTCTCGGATTTAAATGAGTAGCCATCTCGAATTAAACGAGATCCAGATACAATGTTCATGCTCAAAGATGGCACTAAATAACAATTATTGAGGTTTAAAACTAATCCCGTAGGCAGATGCAGAGGTAGCGTGCCGACGGCGATCACATCGACCTTGGAACCATTCCCGACGCGCATCGTCACCTCGTCCTTCGCCAGTCTCCGTTTATTCCGTAGTTCCTGTTTTGAGTTACAAATATGAGCAACCGCACCGGTATCAAATACCCAGGAGCTACTACGAGTACTGGTAAGGTACACATCAATTACATGTATATCACATATACCTTTGGCGTTGCCGGCCTTCTTGTCCGCTAAGTATTTGGGGTAGTTCCGCTTCCAATGACCACTTCCCTTGCAATAAAAGCACTCAGTCTCAGGCTTGGGTCCATTCTTTGACTTCTTCCCGGTAACTGGCTTACCGAGCGCGGCAACTCCCTTGCCGTCCTTCTTGAAGTTCTTCTTACCCTTGCCCTTCTTGAACTTACTGGTTTTATTCACCATCAACACTTGATGTTCTTTTCTGATCTCCACCTCCGCTGATTTCAGCATTGAATATACCTCAGGAATGGTCTTTTCCATCCCCTGCATATTGAAGTTCATCACAAAGCTCTTGTAGGTTGGTGGAAGCGACTGGAGGATTCTTTCAATGACCGCGTCATCCGGGAGATTGACTCCCAGCTGAGACAAGCGGTTATGCAACCCAGACATTCTGAGTATGTGCTCACTAAGAGAACTATTCTCCTCCATTTTATAGCTGAAGAACTTGTCGGAGACTTCATATCTCTCGACCCGGGCATGAGCTTGGAAAACCATTTTCAGCTCCTCGAACATCTCATATGCTCCATGTTTCTCAAAACGCTTTTGGAGACCCGGTTCTAAGCTGTAAAGCATGCCGCACTGAACGAGGGAGTAATCATCAGCACGCTGCTGCCAAGCGTTCATAACGTCTTGGTTCTCTGGGATTGGTGCTTCACCTAGCGGTGCTTCTAAGACATAATCTTTCTTGGCTGCTATGAGGATGATCCTCAGGTTCCGGACACAGTCCGTATAGTTGCTGCCATCATCTTTCAGCTTGGTTTTCTCTAGGAACGCGTTGAAATTGAGGACAACGTGGGCCATTTGATCTACAAGACATAGTGTAAATATTTTAGACTAAGTTCATGATAATTAAGTTCATCTAATCAAATTACTCAATGAACTCCCACTCAGATAGACATCCCTCTAGTCATCTATGTGAAATATGATCCGAGTTAACTAGGCCGTGTCCGATCATCACGTGAGACGGACTAGTCAAGATCGGTGAACATCTCCATGTTGATCGTATCTTCTATACGACTCATGCTCGACCTTTCGGTCCTCCGTGTTCCGAGGCCATGTCTGTACATGCTAGGCTCGTCAAGTCAACCTAAGTGTATTGCGTGTGTTCCGAGGCCATGTCTGTACATGCTAGGCTCGTCAACACCCGTTGTATTCGAACGTTAGAATCTATCACACCCGATCATCACGTGGTGCTTCGAAACAACGAACCTTCGCAACGGTGCACAGTTAGGGGGAACACTTTCTTGAAATTATCATAAGGGATCATCTTACTTACTACCGTCGTTCTAAGCAAATAAGATGTAAAACATGATAAACATCACATGCAATCAAATAGTGACATGATATGGCCAATATCATTATGCTCCTTTGATCTCCATCTTCGGGGCACCATGATCATCTTCGTCACCGGCATGACACCATGATCTCCATCATCATGATCTCCATCATTGTGTCTTCATGAAGTCGTCACGCCAACGATTACTTCTACTTCTATGGCTAACGCGTTTAGCAACAAAGTAAAGTAATTTACATGGCGTTATTCAATGACACGCAGGTCATGCAAAATAATAAAGACAACTCCTATGGCTCCTGCCGGTTGTCATACTCATCGACATGCAAGTCGTGATTCCTATTACAAGAATATGATCAATCTCATACATCACATATATCATTCATCACATCTTCTGGCCATATCACATCACATAACACATGCTGCAAAAACAAGTTAGACGTCCTCTAATTGTTGTTGCAAGTTTTACGTGGCTTGTATAGGTTTCTAGCAAGAACGTTTCTTACCTACGTAAAACCACAACGTGATTTTCCAATTTCTATTTACCCTTCATAAAGACCCTTTTCATCAAATCCGTTCCGACTAAAGTAGGAGAGACAGACACCCGCTAGCCACCTTATGCAACTAGTGCATGTCAGTCGGTGGAACCTGTCTCACGTAAGCGTACGTGTAAGGTCGGTCTGGGCCGCTTCATCCCACACTACCGCCGAAACAAGATACGACTAGTAGCGGCAAGAAGAATTGGCAACATCAACGCCCACAACTGCTTTGTGTTCTACTCGTGCATAGTAACTACGCATAGGCCTGGCTCATGATGCCACTGTTGGGGATCGTAGCAGAATTTTAAAATTTTCCTACGCTCACCAAGATCCATCTATGGAGTATACTAGCAACGAGGGGAAAGGAGTGCATCTACATACCCTTGTAGATCGCGAGCGGAAGCGTTCCAATGAACGTGGATGACGGAGTCGTACTCACCGTGATTCAAATCACCGATGACCGAGTGCCGAACGGACGGCACCTCCGCGTTCAACACACGTACGGTGCAGCGACGTCTCCTCCTTCTTGATCCAGCAAGGGGAAGGAGAGGTTGATGGAGATCCAGCAGCACGACGGCGTGGTGGTGGATGTAGCGGGATGTCGGCAGGGCTTCGCCGAGCTTCTGCGAGAGGGAGAGGTGTAGCAGGGAGGAGGGAGGCGCCCAAGGCTATAATACTACTGCCCTCCCTCCCTCCCCCCCCCTTTATATAGGCCCCCTGGGAGGGGGGGCGCCGGCCAAGTCCCATCTAGATGGGGGCGGCGGCCAAGGGGGGGTAACTTACCCCCCAAGCCAAGTGGGGCGCCCCCCACCCTAGGGTTTCCAACCCTAGGCGCAGGGGGAGGCCCATGGGGGGCGCCCCAGCCCACTATGGGCTGGTTCCCTTCCCATTTCAGCCCATGGGGCCCTCCGGGACAGGTGGCCCCACCCGGTGGACCCCCGGGACCTTTCCGGTGGTCCCGGTACAATACCGATAACCCCCGAAACTTTCCCGGTGGCCAAAACTTGACTTCCTATATATAATTCTTCACCTCCGGACCATTCCGGAACTCCTCGTGACGTCCGGGATCTCATCCGGGACTCCGAACAACTTTCGGGTTTCCGCATACTCATATCTCTACAACCCTAGCGTCACCGAACCTTAAGTGAGTAGACCCTACGGGTTCGGGAGACATGCAGACATGACCGAGACGCCTCTCCGGTCAATAACCAACAGCGGGATCTGGATACCCATGTTGGCTCCCACATGTTCCACGATGATCTCATCGGATGAACCACGATGTCGAGGATTCAATCAATCCCGTATACAATTCCCTTTGTCAATCGGTATGTTACTTGCCCGAGATTCGATCGTCGGTATCCCAATACCTTGTTCAATCTCGTTACCGGCAAGTCTCTCTACTCGTACCGCAATGCATGATCCCGTGACTAACGCCTTAGTCATATTGAGCTCATTATGATGATGCATTACCGAGTGGGCCCAGAGATACCTCTCCGTCACACAGAGTGACAAATCCGAGTCTCGATCCGTGCCAACCCAACAGACACTTTCGGAGATACCCGTAGTGTACCTTTATAGTCACCCAGTTACATTGTGACGTTTGGTGCACCCAAAGCACTCCTATGGTATCCGGGAGTTGCACGATCTCATGGTCTAAGGAAAGATACTTGACATTGGAAAAGCCCTAGCAAACGAAACTACACGATCTTTTATGCTATGCTTAGGATTGGGTCTTGTCCATCACATCATTCTCCTAATGACGTGATCCCGTTATCAATGACATCCAATGTCCATAGTCAGGAAACCATGACTATCTGTTGATCAACGAGCTAGTCAACTAGAGGCTTACTAGGGACACGTTGTGGTCTATGTATTCACACATGTATTACGATTTCAGGATAACTCAATTATAGCATGAACAATAGACAATTATCATGAACAAAGAGATATAATAATAACCATTTATTATTGCCTCTAGGGCATATTTCCAACACACGCAAGATCATGGTGATGCATAGCAACGAGAGGGGAGAGTGTGTCCACGTACCCTCGTAGACCGAAAGCGGAAGCGTTAGCACAACGCGGTTGATGTAGTCGTACGTCTTCACGATCCGACCGATCCAAGTACCGAATGCATGGCACCTCCGAGTTCAGCACACGTTCAGCCCGATGACGTCCCTCGAACTCCGATCCAACCGAGCTTTAAGGGAGAGTTCCGTCAGCACGACGGCGTGGTGACGATGATGATGTTCTACCGACGCAGGGCTTCGCCTAAGCGCCGCTACGATATAATCGAGGTGGATTATGGTGGAGGGGGGCACCGCACACGGCTAAGAGATCAAGAGATCAATTGTTGTGTCTCCAAGGGATGCCCCCCTCCCCGTATATAAAGGAGTGGAGGAGGGGGAGGGCCGGCCCTCTCTATGGCGCACCCCAGGAGGAGTCCTACTCCCAC
>NC_057811.1:76178021-76181866 GCF_018294505.1 Triticum aestivum | reverse complement strand
AAGAGAAGGAAGGAGGGGGCGCCGCCCCTCCCCTTAGTCCAATTCGGACTAGTCAATGGGGGGGCGCGCGGCCTGCCTCTCCCTCTCCCCTAAAGCCCAATAAGGCCCATATACTTCTTCCCCCGTATTCCCGTAACTCCCCGGTACTCCGAAAAATACCCGAACCACTCGGAACCTTTCCGATGTCCGAATATAGTCGTCCAATATATCAATCTTTACGTCTCAACCATTTCGAGACTCCTCGTCATGTCCCCGATCTCATCCGGGACTCCGAACTACCTTCGGTACATCAAAACACATAAACTCATAATATAACCGTCATCGAACTTTAAGCGTGCGGACCCTACGGGTTCGAGAACAATGTAGATATGAACGAGACACGTCTCCAGTCAATAACCAATAGCGGAACCTGGATGCTTATATTGGCTCCCACATATTCTACGAAGATTTTTATCGGTCAAACCGCATAACAACATACGTTGTTCCCTTTGTCATCGGTATGTTACTTGCCCGAGATTTGATCGTCGGTATCTCAATACCTAGTTCAATCTCGTTACCGGCAAGTCTCTTTACTCGTTCCGTAATACATCATCCCGCAACTAACTCATTAGTTACAATGCTTGGAAGGCTTATAGTGATCTGCATTACTGAGTGGGCCCAGAGATACCTCTCCGACAATCGGAGTGACAAATCCTAATCTCGAAATACGCCAACCCAACAAGTACCTTTGGAAGCACCTGTAGAACACCTTTATAATCACCCAGTTACGTTGTGACGTTTGGTAGCACACAAAGTGTTCCTCCGGTAAACGGGAGTTGCATAATCTCATAGTCATAGGAACATGTATAAGTCATGAAGAAAGCAGTAGCAACATACTAAACGATCAAGTGCTAAGCTAACGGAATGGGTCAAGTCAATCACATCAATCTCCTAATGATGTGATCCCGTTAATCAAATAACAACTCTTTGTCCATGGTTAGGAAACATAACCATCTTTGATTAACGAGCTAGTCAAGTAGAGGCATACTAGTGACACTCTGTTTGTCTATGTATTCACACATGTATCATGTTTCTGCTAACTACAATTCTAGCATGAATAATAAACATTTTTCGTGATATAAGGAAATAAATAATAACTTTATTATTGCCTCTAGGGCATATTTCCTTCAGAACTTACCATCTACTCTCTTCTACATGCTGCAAGATGGAGGCTACCAGAAGCGTAGTCTTCGATAGGATTAGCTATCCCCCTCTTATTCTGGCATTCTGTAGTTCAGTCCACCAATATTGCCCCTTTACACATATACCCATGCATATGTAGTGTAGATCATTGCTTGCGAGTACTTTGGATGAGTACTCACGGTTGCTTTGGCCCCCTTTTTCCCCCTTTCCTTTCTCTCTGGTTGTCGCAACCAGATGCTGGAGCCCAGGAGCCAGACACCACCGTCGACGACGACTCCTACTACACCGGAGGTGCCTACTACTACGTGCAGGCCGCTGACGATGACCAGGAGTAGTTTAGGAGGATCCCAGGCAGGAGGCCTGCGCCTCTTTCGATCTGTATCCCAGTTTGTGCTAGCCTTCTTAAGGCAAAGTTGTTTAACCTATGTCTATACTCAGATATTGTTGCTTTCGCTGACTCGTCCATGATCGAGCACTTGTATTCGATCCCTCGAGGCCCCTGGCTTGTATTATGATGCTTGTATGACTTATTTATATTTTTAGAGTTGTGTTGTGATATCTTCCCGGGAGTCCCTGATCTTGATCGTACACGTTTGCGTGCATGATTAGTGTACGATTGAATCGGGGGCGTCACAGTTGCGACTTGTGCGACGACGACGATGGTGGCGTGCGAGCTGCCCGATTCGCCGTTGGGTGCACCTATGCTTGTTTCTCACTGTGACAGAGAAGTCCAAGCTGCGTGTGGCGGCCCCCCTGGGGCAATGATGACTCCATGAGGGTGGTTTCAGCGGACGGTGCTCTCCGGAGGTTGCGTTGGACTAGGTCGGTGCGAGGCTTGCAACTTTCTCCTGCGAAGCGCATCATCAAAATCGGAGTTGCCGGTCCTCGACGTCTCGGCTGATTGTTTGGCTATTGCCGACGAGGTCCTTGGGCGCTGTTCGTTCGGAGGGGTCTTGACGGGTCATCAGCGGCGAAGTAGAAGTCGCCTGCTCGGGGAGAGGTGATGATGATGACATTGCAGGCAGCCTCGACGGTATGCGTGATCTTGTGGGTGCCAGGTCGGCCGTTGTGCCCTTTTCTGTGGGCGTTCTGTAGCGGTTTTAGTCCGGATTTCTTTAATTAACTGGACAATTTTCTTCTTCTTAATCAATGAAAATGGTAAATCTTTTGCCTTGTTTCAAAAAAAACCGAAACTAAATGTTCTGTGAGCGCAATTAACAAAGTTGAGCATGTAGGGGAACCGTTACAACAGATGCACTCAACCCTTTGGATGCACTGTTATGAAAACTCACCAAAGAGTGACCTGGTCATATCCAACACTAGCCCCACGGCACCATGAACCACATGTCTACAGTAGTAGAGCAATAGTTCTCTTGCACCAGTACCCCTTGGCTCTCGACCCTCTCACCTTCGACCTTGATCCAATGACTCATAGATACGACATTAGATCCGTTGAACACCAGCTGCCCCGAAACTTGAACACATGCTCCAACCGGCACGACGAGAACGTGTCGGTCCAGTGGAAGAACAATGGACTGACAAAATTCACCATCATCAGAGTGTCCTTCTAGCAGAGAATCCCTCGAGATGGAGACATCCACCGGCTCATCGGCGTCTCTGCTGAACAGCGCGCACCCGACGCTAAATGTGCCGATGCGCGCGTTGATGTGGCCGTGGACCTTGGCGCTCACGGCGGCCTCACGGGGTAGACGCAGCGTGACCCGTACGCTCACCTGCACGGCATCGTCCAGCACCGCGCAGGTCACATGGACGTGGCCCCTCCGTGTCACGATGGTCCTGGTCATGGGCCTGTTGTATATGGTCGGATCCTTCACCTCCGAATCCCAATGTAGCATGAGAACCTCGTGGTCTTTCTTCTTCGTCGCCGGGACATATAGCCGGACGACGAAGCCGCCGTAGGGCATTATGGCGCTAGGCGGTCCGGTGAGGACCAGCGGGTCCTCGAACTCCAAGAGGGCGGAGTGCCCGTTGTCATCTGACTGCCACTTCTTCTGCAAGAAGAAACTTTCGAACTTTTATACCCCTCGTCCCAGTTCTTGCGCCAGAAGATGGTCTTGCTGGATTGCCAGTCGCAGACATCAATGGCGCCGACGAAGTGGAAGGTGGCACTCACGGAGAATACCCCCACCAGCTTCCTACCTAGTAAAAGCTCCGGGGGCTTGCAAACTGCCGCGGATGGCGGCTGCTGGTCGTCGTCATCCACCGTGGTGCTGTCGGCGGCCGGACGCGCGAGCCGCTGCGGCCTTATGATGCCGGTCGCCGCCGAGGGACGGACGATGTCGATCAGCCCCAGCGGTGCCCTGGTGCATGAAACCGCTGGTGTTGGAGGCCCAGCATCGCCAGGTGCCGTGGGCGGCGGCGGCTGACGAAGTGCTTGGTGGATAAACACCGGCAGCCCCAGGGAAGAAACGCGGTCTATCAGCCCAGAGTAACGAGTCCTCCACGATGCTCTTCCCAGCGACGTCGGCGATGGCCCCTTGGCGGTCCCCGGCGCCATCCCACCCACGCTCGCGGCTACAAAGGCTGTTGGCAGGTAAACCCTGGAGTAGATGCGGGCTTATGGTCAAGGCGCTGGATGACGCGCTATTTGAGTCCGGTTTGGCATCCGCCTCTTTCCTTCTCGGGGGCGACGGAGCATCTAC
>NC_057811.1:76173136-76177696 GCF_018294505.1 Triticum aestivum | reverse complement strand
GCTAAACTACTCAGTTATACGTTCGAGTACTACTCAGCTTTTTTTTTGTGGGGACGAGTACTACTCAGCTAGTACACGAAACCATGTTTAACTCTTAATAACAGATTTTTTTCATGATAATACGTGTCCCATTCATATCATAAAGAACAAAGTACAAGTCACGTAAAGACCGACATGACAAAACCGAAAAGATAGCAGAACATCTATGAGCTTGACACCAACGCCTGTCACCTGCCTCCGGCACCACCACAACAGCCACCGAAGAAAAGAATGACGAATCACCTCCTCACCCGAGCTCGACGCGGCTCCATCGCTGATATGCAGCTTTGCGGACCTCCAAGGTGGCTCACCAAAAGTGAAGCCCTTACCGTTAAACGAATCAGACCGGGGCAACACCCCGGACACGCCATCGAACTCCAGATCTAGGACCCCACAACGACTAAAACGCCGAAGGAGGAAACCATATCTGCCATGCACGAACCACAAGCCCATCACATGCTCCATCTTTCAGATGTCGTCGATGCAGACCACAATCTGCATCCGCTCCTGAACTACCTCCCAAGCTCCGTGCCGACGCTGGAGCAAACGCCGTCGCAACGGCGGAGCCCAAGGACACAGGTCCACCACGAGGATGCCATCGCCACCACGCCATCCTTGCTTGAACAGACTGGTTTTCAAATCCATCCCTAACCATAGGACCGATGGCCTCGTCAGGGAAGGATCCGAAGAATCTTTATTCAGCATTGTCATCGTCACCGCCGAAGCAAAGACGATGAACAATCTAAAAACCTAGACTACGAGAAAGTAAAAGCGATCCACACGCGTGAATCCGGCGACTCCCCTCACCACCGACGACCGAGGTCGCCGGCGGAGGAAAGCCGCCGGAGAGCGGCGTTGGAAGATCGGCCTTCCCTGACGGCAGCTAAGGTTCCAGCTGCCAGGGACGAGAGGAAAACAGGAAAGTACCGAACGTGCTTCGCCCGGACTTTCTTAATAACAGATCCGGCAGCCGTGTAAATTAAGCCTAGCCAACATAAATACGGAAGCCAGCACACCGTTTGGGTACGGCGGCACGAATCAATCGAGCTTTCTCGTCTTCAACAATTTTTCAAGGCACCTCATCCAAATAGACAACCATGAAACTGTCGTGGAGCAAGGACCTCGAGGTCGACGAGCATGAGTTCGTCATCCCGGAGCCCGGCCGTCGCTACCGCGTCACCGAGGTCTTCGTCGTCGACCCAATGAGCGCCGGCGACGAGGACGTGACCGTCTCCATCGAGGTCGGCGACCACGAGCTTGTGCTTGGGCCGATGTCCGCGTATAATCCGGACGCCGACCTGCACTGGACGAGGCTTTTTGGCTGGACCGGCGCGACGGCTCCGCCAAGAAAACGGTCGTTCGGTTTGGAGGCTACGTTCTCACGGAACCGGACGACGAGGATCCGATGCCAGCCGAGTTCATTGACGAGCTTGTCCGGCTCCACGGCGAGTCCGAGGAGGACGACGAGGGGTGCTTGGACGACGACAGCGAGGTCGACGTGCCGCTCAGCATCCACGGAGAAGACGCCAGGGCGAGCAGTCCACCAATGTACACTCACGTCCTGCCCGAGGTGGCGGCGAAGCGTGCCACTGGTCGTTCTCCCAGAAACCAAGGAGCGGGCGTCGTTTCTCCGCCTGCTACGGAGAGGAGCTTTTCTCGGCGACCTTACTTCTATCGCTGATCGATGGGCACGCATCCATGTCGTTAATTGGGTCTTGGGGAGATAATCGAAACTTCCCAAGCTTTCATGCGATGTAACTTTGCTTCTACTCTAGTTATTATAAATACCTGAAATCTTAAACGCGCAGCTGCGCTCGTTCGTCGTGGCTGGCGCACGCGCTACACGACAAGAAATTATATGCTCCTGTCTCCCGCCTCTTTCTCGCACGTGGTCCCAATACACAGCCCACAGAAAGGAATTAATGCACAGAAAAAGGAGTTGGTCCACCGTGTCTCAGTGCGCCCATTCATGTTGTGATTTTCCAACAAGATCCCATGTTGCATGCATTTAATTTGCGTTTTCAAAATTTTAAAAAGCTATAACTTTTGAACCGATCATCGAAACTCAAATTTGTTTTCACGGCTAGGTTCCACGCGACGAGCTCTTCAAAACTAGATCCCATATGAGTATGTTTTGGCTAACCTTTTTTATGAGCAACTTTGGGTGAAACGGATGCAACTTTAGTGCTGTAAGAAAGCAACTTACTGCCAGTCTGCATAGGATGACTGTGTATCATCGAAAATCCCTTTGAAGTTAGCTAGCTTCACCTCTAAGTTTCCTACCATAACTAGTTTAGTTTTGCCTCTAAGTTTATAGTATTGTAGGCAACTTAGTTTTCGCGCTAGGCTAACATTTATCCTAAGCTGCCTGCCATGACTAGCGAATAGCTTAACATCATCTTTAGTTGCATAAAATACTTTTCGGTATGCTAAGCAACTTAGTTTCATAGAAATGCAACTTAGTAACACTTATGGACAACTTTTCAATGTATTGTTGGCAACTGAAAAAGTAATGTCAGGCAACTAAGCATCATCGTTAGGCAACTTCGGAGTGTTTGTAGGCAACTTAGGAAAATAATAATAAGCAAGGGCACAATATTTGCGTGCCATGACTAACGAGTAGCTTAACATCATCCTAAGTTGCCCATATATGGAAAGATTCATCTACTATAGTATGTTGATCTTTCACGAACTCGTCTGACCAACCATATGAACCCAACGATGACATAACATATGCATTAATTTCAGTACAAGAAAATTCCAAAAGGCTATAACTTTCAAAATGCGTGTTGGAATTATGATCCCTTTTCATCATTGGGTTCCTCGTGATGAACTCTTCAAAACTAGATCCCATATGAATATGTTTTGATGCTTTTTCAAAGCAACTTTGATGCTAGATGAGGCAACTCTAGTGCTAAACTAGAGCAACTTTAATGCTAGATGAAGTGCATTGTGTGTGTTAGTGATTCACCTACTAGCTACTAATAGTTGTGTGCAATAGTCTAATGGATGGTTATCATGGTTGTTAAGTTGCATACATCAAAAACTAAGTTGTCGATAGTTTAGTTGCCTACGATACTGTGAGAGTTGCTTACCGCAGAGTGGAAAGTTGTCTAACATGGCTTCTAAGTTGCCTGCCTCAGAAACCAGGTTGCCTATATTGCTACGAAGTTGCCTACACACCCCAATTGCCTAAAATAGTATGAAAGTTGTCAATAAAGGGACCTAAGTTGCCTACAATGTTGAAAAGTTTTTGTGGGATATAAGTTGTCTATCATGATTTCAAATTTCGAAACTATGTGGAGATGGATGGTGTGATAGCATTATTCTTTCCTTTTCTGGGGGAGTCTGTCGGCCAAGGCTACCGAGCATGTGGGTGTTTGCTAGCCATGTCATGGGTGTTGACTGGTTGCATAAGTAGGGACAGATGATAAGTTGCATAGGGGGTGATGAGAAGTTTCATAGGGGGCACATCAGACAGTTGCCCACAAGCCTACACAAGTTGTTCCTAATTTTTGCATGAGTTGCTCGTGAAAATTATTGAAATCTCCAGATATAATGATGGAAAACACACATGAGTTGCTTGTTGAATGCACTGGAGTTGTACAAAAACACCCCAAAAGTTGCTAACTTTTTTGTGTGATACTCGGGTTTCATAACGATCTTAAAATGCCAGTCATCTGAGCATCACCGATAGGTAACTTCATAGTGTTTTATGCAACTTAGGAAAAACACAATGATAAGCAGCCTCATAATTGTAGGCAACTAATTTGCAAAGTTAGACAACGAAGCAGTAATGATAGGTAACTAATTATCAATAGCAGGTAACTGGACATCAATGGTAGGTCAATTTCATAGTATTGTAGGCAAGTGGGCATCACTGATAGGCAAATGAATATCCATGGTAGGCAACTCAGGAATCATGGTAGGCCAGTTGTGATAATTTTAGCATTTTTACACAAACCAACCTAATAGACAGTCCTTCTAGGCAAAAAAATGAAGTTGCTTTCCTGTAGCACTAAAGTTGCCTCTATCATACCCAAAGTTGCCTCGAAAAAAAGTTCGACGAAACCTATCTATATGAGATCTAGTTTTGAAGAACTCGTTGCGAGAAATCTAGCTGTGAAAGCGAAATTAGATTTCGATGCTCAAATCAAAAGTTATAGCTTTTTAAACTTTTTGACCTCCAAATAAATGCACGTGGGATAAGATTCCTTTTTTGGTGGGCTACGTCGGGCGCACCAGCAGGTCTTTTCATATTTGAAAGAGCGCTCGATCCCACCAACGGGCGCTCGCGCGCCTGCTAGCCACGTCCTTATAAATATTATTGTAATATGCCCCTTCTTGATAGGGGTTAATGAAGTTGTGATGCAAGCGGATACATTTACCCAAGATTAGACCCAAGTTTGATCTATCGAGCCGTATTCCCTGTGTTCTTCCGTTTCTCCGCAAGTTGAAGGGCTTGGCAACATTAGTTTACCATGCTAATATTTCATCGCTTTGTCTTGCCAATATACTCCT
>NC_057811.1:76165915-76172631 GCF_018294505.1 Triticum aestivum | reverse complement strand
GGCGCGCGCGCTGCGTCCCCTAAAAAAAGGAAAATCTGGGTAGTCCTACATCTGCATTGCCTCTGATGGAGCACTGACTTCATTGATTGTGCTCACCGACAACAAATTTGGCTAGCCAAACCTCAAACCACCATCTTGCCCCGACCTCGACACCGGGGACGCCATCACGAATAGCTATATCGTGAACTCCACTACCTTCTGACCATGGTAGAAGTGAGATATGCACAGAGTGGAGGAGATATTTTAATAGAACGACATAGGATGGGAAGGCTCGTTGAGATGATTGAGGTGCTAGACAGAATGACCGGTTCTGGGAGGGACAAACTACCACAAGAAGCGAACATATAGGAGCACCGAGCAAGAGTTCCTAGTTGCTCCAATCGGTCAGGCGAAGCAAATCGTTTTCCTAGCAAAATTGGTTAAATTAAACTGGCTACTAGGAAGTGGTAGCTAGAATCACTAAATTAAAATTTCAAAACAATCCTGTGAGCGCAATTAACAAAGTTGAACATGTAGGGGAACCGTTACAACAGATGCACTCAACCCTTTGGATGCCCTGTCATGAAAACTCTCCAAAGAGTGACCTGATCATATCCTACACTAGCCCCATGGCACCATGAACCACATGTCTACAGTAGTAGAGCAGTAGTTTTCTTGCACCAGTACCCCTTGGCTCTCGACCCTCTCACCTTCGACCTTGATCGAATGGCTGACAGATACGACGTTAGATCCGTTGAACACCAGCTCCCCCGAAACCTGAACACACGCTCCAACCGGCACGACGAGAACACGTCGGTCCAACGGAAGAACAATGGAATAGTGACAAAATTCACCATCATCAGAGTGTCCCTCTGGCAGAGAATCCCTAGAGACGGAGACGTCCACCGGCTCATCGGCGTCTCTGCTGAACAGCACGCACCCCACACTAAATGTGTCGACGCGCGCATTCATGTGGCCATGGACCTTGGCGCTCACGGCCGCCTCACGGGGTAGACGCAGCATGACCCGTACGGTGGCCTGCACGGCATCATCCAGCACCGCGCAGGTCACATGGACGCGGCCCCTTCGTGTCACGATGGTCCTGGTCATGGGCCTGTTGTACATGCTCGGATCCCTCTCCTCCGAATCCCAATGTAGCATGAGAACCTCATGGCCTTTCTTCTTCGTCGCCGGGGTATATAGCCGGACAACGAAGCCACCGTAGGGCCTTATGGCGCTAGGCGGTCCGGTGAGGACCAGCGGGTCCTCGAACTCCAAGAGGGCGGAGTGCCCGCTGATATCTGACTGCCACTTCTTCTTCTGGAAGAAGAAACTTTTATACCCCTCGTCCCAGTCCTTGCGCCAGAAGATGGTCTTGCTGGATTGCCAGTCGCAGAAATGCCGCCGACGAAGTGGAAGGTGGCACTCACGGAGAATACCTCCACCAGCTTTCTACCCAGTAAAAGCTCCGGGGGGTTGCAAACTGCCGCGGATGGGGGCTGCTGGTCGTCGTCATCCACCGCGGTGCAGTCCGCGGCCGGACGCGCGAGCCGCGGTGGCCTTATGATGCCGGCCGCCGACGCCGAGGGACGGACGATGTCGATCAGCCCCAGTGGTGCCCTAGTGCCGGAACCGGCTGGCGTTGGAGGCCAAGGATCGGCAGGTGCCGTGGGCGGCGGATGAAGTGCGTGGTGGATAAACACCGGCAGCCCCAGGGAACAAACGCGATTAATCAGCCCAGAGTAACGAGTCCTCCACGATGCTCTTCCCGGCGACGTCGGCGATGGCCCCTCGGCGGTCCCCGGCGCCATCACTCCCACGCTCGCGTCGACAGCGGAGGCTGTTGGCAGGTAAACCGAAGTAGATGCGGGCTTATGGTCAAGGCGCTAGATGACGCGCTATTTGAGTCCGGTTTGGCATCCGCCTCTTTCCTTCTTCCGATTGTCTCTGTTGTATTTCCTTGTTCCGATTGCCGGCTCTAACAAGTACAGTTACTACATGCATCAGTAAAAAAACTAATACTAATATCAGAATCAAATTCAATGATTGCAAACACGAAATTGCACCCAATTGTTCTGGGGAAAAGATTCGGTTCAACCGGTCCATCGCTCGCGTGTGTCCGCCCAGTAAGTAACCGTTGGATCAAAAGTTGTCATAAGATGCTCAAAAGTTGTCATAAGATGCTCAAAAGTTGCACGTCAGCATGTAGTACCATCTAGAAATATCTCAGAGGACAAGCAGCCTTATCCGTTCATCATCACTTCGCCCCCAATCTCAATCCTCACGAGGAAAAACTTCTACAACATTATTCTTGCAGCAAAACTCCTTCCACAACAACACCATTGTTGTAAAAAAGCGAAGATGAAAAAAAAAATCTACAATGCAACTTGTCATCCCAAACCTCATCCCACGTGATGAAAATTTCTGCAACATCATTCTTGTTGCAAAAGTCCTTCCGCAACAACACCCATCTTGCAAAAAACTGAGAGAAAAAAATTCTACAACAGAACAACAAGACATCTATTGCAAAAGGGTTCTGCAACATCACCTTTGTTGCAATTGTGAAAACAATGATGGCCCGCAGATCTAACAACTATCGAGGCAGCGGATCTGGCCGACACGTAGCATGCCCCATTGTTTTTCAAGTTCATACCAAGTTTAAGGGTCCGCAGGGTGGCAGATTGCAAGCGAGCCACACAAGCATGACTACCAATACTCAGATGAGCTCCAGGAAGAAGGAAATTTTAGTTGCTATTGGTTAGCAACTCTGCATCAAATACATGCATCATAATGTTCAGACAAACCTGAACCAAGGTCAAATATGCGATCACCCAAATATAGATACAGGGGATCTAAGTTATCATATAGAATTTGGGGCAAAACCCAGGTTCCTCTATTTTATGAAAATCCATTGTTCTGCTGGTTTTTTTCATCAATGATAGCAAATAGGTGTTTTTATATGCGACTATCAATATCATAGTAAACTTGAGGCCTTTATAGCAAACCAAGGGAGTGCGTAAAGGCAAAAGCTGAACCAACTGAGAGTTGTCCATTGGCGACATGCATTCTCGAACCTGTGGTGTATAGAGAGCATCAGTCGCTGTCTCTCCGGCCAAAATCCACGAGTCCTTATGGGAAGAGAGTTTTTTAGAAAAGGAGGATGTACCCCGGCTTCTGCATCTGGACGATGCATACAGCCATATTATTAATTATTCACAAAGACCATACAAGGTGATACATCAATAAGCCTGAAGCCACCATCCTGGCAACGCTGTTGCTACTCCTATCCCCTTGATGAAGGTGTGCCGAATGTCCGGGGCTAATATCAAACAGACATCGTACCAAAACCTAACATCTAAAGCCGGGTGTCCCATCCAGCCACTACCTGGATTGGGTCCCACACTGGTCTGGCACACTCCCAGTGAGCACCGCACGCTGCAAGGGCCGTCCCCTCCATCTTCCCTCGGTCCATCCTCAGAGCAGAACCGATGCACCGGCCTTGCCAGGCCTCTGCTATCAACGCCACCATGACGCCAGACAGCTTCCTCCTACTACGCGAGTCCATCTCCACGCATCAGACGCCGAGTCTCCACTGCGCCATGCCGTCGAGACCCACTGTCGACGATACGTTTGATGCCACACCGCTCCACCTACATGCCATCTCGCGTCAACTCCGAACTACCAGCAACTCCACCACCTTGAGCAGTCCCCGACCGACGCCTTTAGGAAGGAACACGACACCAAAGTGCCATCGTCGCCCAAACAGAGGAACAGAGGCTTTCGCCTGTGCTCATGGCAGAGGTGGGGGCGTATGATCCACATAGAAGCCTCCAGGAAGGGAATCGGCGCCGAGGGCATCGACTTTGGTGTGGCCGCCACGCCGGTCTGGAGTTTCCCCCGGATCCATGCCCACCCGCTAGATCCGTCCAGGCAGTATTGGCGTCGACCGTAGTCGCTACCGTAGCCAGCACAAACCGGAGTAGATCGAGTCGGAGACGACGCCTCCCATGGAACTCCGGTCGGCCATCGAGGAGCCGTCGTAGCGCCGCCGCCTCCACGTCGCCCCCGCAGCCGTGGAAGGCCCCCCATCTGCACCCGCGGGTGCCGCCCGCCAGGCAGGCCGCACCGCGCGCCACCGATCGAGGCCGCCGCCCTGAGATCCCCGCGCCGCCCGAGGCACCGGCGGTCAGATCTGAAACAGATCGACCACGGCCACCATAGGAGCGCCCCGAACGGCCCCCCACGCGACCACCGGGGGGATGCAGCTCCTGCCGTTGCCCCCTGAGTCCTCGCCAGCGTGCCCCGTCGCCAACGCACCGCCAACCGCCGCCTAACGCCACCCGCGCCAGGTCCGGCCGCTGCGGGGAGGAGAGGTCCCGTCGCCGCCGACGCCAATCGGGCTTTGCCCGGCGGCGGCGGGCAGGAGAGGTGGGAGAGGGAGCCGAGGGCTTGGCGGCGCTAGGGTTCCCCCTGGTCGCCGCTCGGGGGCGACCCAGGGGAGATCTGTGCCAAATGTGTTGGAACCGTCGCTTATGGGAAGAGAGTAAACTCAACTGGAAATCAATGTCAATTAAGGAACACATTAACTTCTCATTTTGTCAAGCTAATGTACCTGAAAGAATAGGAAGATTGGGTTAAAATGTATGGAGCTGCCCACTCGCCCGAGAGGTATGGACGGGGGTGGGAACAAGAGGAGGATGCCTACAGCTAGCCCCAAGCAATCAGGTGCCAGGGGAAAACACCCTGGATACTCTCCAGAGGATGATGACCAACACCCAGCCAGTGCAAAGAGCAGCCAGCAATGCCACCATGCTCGTGACATGCTGGGAGATTTGGTAAGAGCGAAACCGATGCATTTTCAGAAGGAAGATACCATCTATGGAAGACATAACAAAGGCTATCGAAAACTCCATCGAGCTATGGCACCAAGCGGGAGCAACTTATTTAGAGAGTCCCTTTTGGGATCCACCGTGAGGAGTTAGCACATGTGATAATAGACTAAGAGTGTTGTAACCCTAAAAGACTGGTCCTAGGACCCTCACTCCATCTTTGTATTTTCCACTGCTTTCTGCTAATGAATGAAATGCCAGCATTCTGCTGGATCTTTCAAAAAAAAGTACACGCCAAAAGACATTTGCTAATCATGGGCAATTACTTAGTGTAATTTGATGCAACAGGACACCTTCACTCAAAATACAAAACTGAAGAACCAATCTGAATTATCATTTAGCTTGTAAATTAATCTTTTTAAACATGAGATTCTTAGTTATTAGAGCAGCTTAATCATTAAGTCAATGTACCAGTTAAAATAACACATGAAACATTATAAGCATCTGGAGCTACAATCACAAAAGCCGAGATAATGCAAAAAGGTTCTCACAAGCATAGAAATGAGAGAGTTTTCGAAAATGCCAAACGGAGACCGTGCTTCATGGAGGCCTTTATTTGAAAACTTCAAAATTCAAACTTTTCAGTTTCAAAAAATTCTGAAAATAAATACACATATACCTAGATACATAATGTACATGTGTGCAAATTTTTAGGTCAAAATTACATTAAAACGTGAGCTACACAAAAAAGACAAATCTGGGGCTTTTTTTGTGCAGCTCACTCAAGGTATTTCATCCTGAAATTTTTCACACATGCATTTTACATCCTTGCATACATGTGTATTTTTTTTAGAATTTTTTGAAACCAAAATTTATGAATTTTGAATTTTTGAAAATAAAGGGCTCCATGGAGCTCGGTCTCCAAAATGCCCTACTTGGGAGTTTTTCTTTACTTAGCACTTCTGAGTATATTAGTTACCCTATTTTCGACGGAACAGAGAAAAATAATATTGTTTTCAAGAGTTATGCTCTACCTGACGGAAATCCATCCTCCTGCCCTTTTTATCAAGTATATATAATACAGTATGTGTTCCCTGAATATCAGTGAGTATACAAGAAAACTTAAGGCCTTTATAACACCATAAGGGAGGATGTAAAGGCAAAAGCTGGACAAAATGAGAGTTGTCCTTTGTTGATATATATTTTCAAACCTGTGATCTACAGAGAGCATCAACAGCCACATACTGACTACGAAGCTGTAGCTAGAATCGGTAAATTAAAATTCGAAAACAAAGATAAAGAACCGAAACTGAATATACGGTGAGCACCACCCCTTGGCTCAAAAGAGTAACCTGCTCATATCCTACACTAGGCCCATGGCTCCATGAACCACATGTGACATGTCTACAGTAGTAGAGCAGTAGCCGTCTTGCACCGAGTTAATTGCCAAAAACCACCACATTTTGGGTTAGGTTTGCAGAGAACCACAAGGCCCCTAATCTTTTGCAAAAGCCACCGCGTTTCTAGTAATTTTTTTGCAAAATGCACTGATCAAGTGAGTTAGCCCATTTAATCATTTTCTGACAGGTGGGATCAGATTGTATGGAGCTGACTTGGCAAAAATATTACATACACATCCCTGGATCTGAAAATAAAAAGCAATCAACTCCTACTCCCGATCTGATCCCTGCTCCCGACCCGATCGAGAGGAGGCAACCGCGCCGCTCCCACCGGCTCCCGCCGCCGCCGACAGAAGCCCACCGCCGACCGCACCTCTCCTCATCTCATCTGCGATGCGCGTCGTCCATGAGGTGCATGTGCCGCTGATGAAGGGCAGGGGCGCGGTGCGCTGGAGCTCGGCCTCGCCGAAGCGGGATTGGTCGCGGCGCCCAGCAGCTCGTCCTCGCG
>NC_057811.1:76157398-76165521 GCF_018294505.1 Triticum aestivum | reverse complement strand
GGCGTTGCTACTGCCCACGGGCACGGCGGCCTCATTCGCGACGTCTGCGCAGCGGCCCGGAGCACCATGACTGCCTCATCCGCGGCGGCTTGGAGCAGTACGGCGGCCGGTGCGTGAGCACAGCAGCTCAGACGGGTGGGAGGCGGCGGACTCCGGCGAGCAGCAAGAAAAAGGGGAGGAACAGAGGGGTTCTAAATAGGATCCACGGCGAGGCGGATGCGCGCCAGATGCGATAGGTGCTGGCCTCATCTCGTGGCCGCATGAAGCCTGCAGCGGTGGCCGCCGGCGTGGTCGCCGGAGTGGCGCGGGGGGTCGGCCAGCTCGGGCTCTCCCGATCCGATGGGATCGAGGTAGGGGGCTCTGCCGGGCATGTCCACATGGGGTCTGATTGCTTTTTTAGATCTACTCGGGTCTGTGTGTTATTTTTTTTCCAAGTCAACTCCTTACAGTCCGGTCCCATCTATCAGAAAGTGATTAAATGGGCTAAATCCCTTGATCAGTGCATTTTGCAAAAAAAAATACTAGAAACACAGTGGCTTTTGTAAAAAATTAGGGACTAGGTGGTTTTCTGCAAACCTAGCCCCAAATGTGATGGTTTGCTTTTAACTCGTCTTGCACCACCCCTTGGCTCTTGACCCTCTCACCTTCGACCTTGATCGAATGGCTGACATGTACGACATTAGATCCGTTGAATACCAGCTCCCCCCAAACCTGAACACATGCTCCAACCGGCACGACAAGAACATCTCGGTCCAACGGAAGAACAATGGAGTGACAAAATTCGCTATCGGAACATCCCTGTGTCAGAGAATCTCGGGTGACAGAGACGTCTACCGGCTCATCGGCGTCACTGCTGAACAGCGCGCACCCCACGCTAAATGTGTCGATGCGCGCGTTAATGTGGCCATGGACCTTGGCGCTCATAGCGGCCTCACGGGGTAGACGCAGTGTGACTCGTACGCTGGCCTGCACGGCCGAGGGACGGACGATGTCGATCAGCCCCAGCGGTGCCCTGGTGCAGGAACCGGCTGGTGTTGGAGGCCCAGCATCGCCAGGTGCCGTGGGCGGCGGCTGCTGACGAAGTGCTTGGTGGATAAACACCGGCAGCCTCAGGGAACAAACGCGATCAATCAGCCCAGAGTAACGAGTCCTCCACGATGCTCTTCCCAGCGACGTCGGCAATGGACCCTCGGCGGTCCCCGGCGCCATCCCTCCCACGCTCGCGGCTACAAAGGCTGTTGGCAGGTAAACCCTGGAGTAGATGCGGGCTTATGGTCAAGGCGCCGGATGACGCGCCATTCGAGTCCGGTTTGGCATCCGCCTCTTTTCCTTCTTCCGATTGTCTCTGTTGTAGTATTTCCTTGTTCCGATTGCAGGCTCTAACAAGTGCAGTTGCTACACGCATCAGGAAAAAAAACTACTACTAATATCAGATTCAAATTCAATACTTGCAAACACGAAATTGCCCCCAATTATTCTAGGGAAAAGATTCAGTTCAGCCGGTCCATCGCTCGCGCGTGTCCGCCCAATAAATAACCGTTGGATCAAAAGTTGTCATAAGATGCTCAAAAGTTGCACGTCAGCATGTAGTACCATCTAGAAATATCTCACAGGACAAGCAGCCTTATCCATTTATCATCACTTCGTCCCCAGTCTCAATCCTCACGAGGAAAAACTTCTACAACATTATTCTTGCAGCAAAACTCCTTCCACCACAACGACACCATTGTTGCAAAAAGCGAAGATGAAAAAAAATCTACAATTCAACTTGTCATCCCAAACCTCAACCCCCGTGATGAAAAATTTCTGCAACATCGTTTTTGTTGCAAAAGTCCTTCCGCAACAATACCCATGTTGTAAAAAACTGACAGAAAAAAATTTCTAGAGCAGAACCTTTGTTTTCAAATGTTTTTGCAACAAGACGTCTATTGCAAAAGGGTTTTGCAACATCACCTTTGTTGCAATTGTGAAAACAACGATGGCCCGAAGATCTAATGACTATCGAGGCGGCGGATCTGGCCGACACGTAGCATGCCCCATTTTTTTCAAGTTCATACCGAGTTTAAGGGTCCGCAGGGTGGCAGATTGCAAGCGAGCCACACAAGCATGCCTGCCATTGTTTAATCATCATGTCGTATACCTTGTTTGCTCTCTTAGTCAGCTCTTTCAAATACTTCCTCGGTTTCTAAATATAAGTCTTTTTAAGATTCCAATAAGGAACTACATACAGAGCAAGATGAGTAAATGTACACTCTAAAATATGTCTGTATATATACATCGTATGTAGTTTGTATTGAAATATCTAAGAAGACTTATATTTAGAAACAGAGGGAGTAACTCATATATTCACGATGACACATTTTCTGCCCACCTCTCAAAAACAAAATTAGCATACGATGGGGTACACCAATCAGTTGGAAAATTCAAGATAGAAACAACTGCCGCTGGACATAAAACTTTACTCAGATGAGCTCCAGGAAGAAGGAAATTTTAGTTGCTATTGGTTAGCAACTCTGCATCAAATACAGGCATCATAATGTTCAGACAACCTGAACCAAGGTCAAATATGCGATCAGCCAAATATAGATACAAGGGATCTAAGTTATCATATAGAGTTTGGGGCAAAACCCAGGTTCCTCTATTTTATGATAATCCATTGTTCTGCCGGTTTTTTCATCAATGATAGCAAACAGGTGTTTTTACATGCGACTATCAATATCACAGTAAACTTGAGGCCTTTATAGCAAACCAAGGGAGTACTTAAAGGCAAAAACTGAACCAAATGAGAGTTGTCCATTGGGGCTAAATTTTATGTTTTGACCCTTTTCTAAAACTTGATCGAGATATGACCCTACCTTGTAAAAATTTGGGGATCTGGCCCTTTTGCTACCGCCAGGGTTCATGGCGGTAGGGGATAGTAGGGTATAACAACCTACCGCCAAGGTCCCTGGCGGCAGGGTTGCACACCCTACCGAAAATTTTACCTAAGTATAAAACACTGTGCATACTTACACCTACCGCCGGGCACCTTGGCGGTAGGATTGTACAGCCTACCGCCAGCCTTGTTTGGCGGTAGGGGTGTTTCCTACCGCGAAGGTCTCTGGCGGTAGGCTGTTACACCCTACCGCCATGGACCTTGGCGGTAGCAAAAGGGTCAGATCCCGAAATTTTTACAAACTGAGTCAGATCTCGATCAAGCTTCAGAAAAGGGTCAAAACACGAAAGTTGATGTCCATTGGTGACATGCATTCTCGAACCTGTGGTGTATAGAGAGCATCAGTCCCTGACTCTCCGGCCAAAATCCAGGAGTCCTTATGGGAAGAGTAAACTCAACCGGAAATCAATGTCAATTAAGTAACACATTAACTTCTCATTTTGTCAAGCTAATGTACCTGAAAGAATAGGAAGATTGGGTTAAAATGTACACATCAAAAGACATTTGCTAATCATGGGCAATTACTTAGTGTAATTTGATGCAACAGGACACCTTCACTTAAAATACAAAACTGAAGCACCAATCTGAATTATCATTTAGCTTACTAATCTTTTAAAACATGAGATTCTTAGTTATTAGAGCAGCTTAATCATTAAGTCAATGTGCCAGTTAAAATAACACATGGAACAGTATAAGCATTTTTGGAGCTACAATCACAAAATCCGAGATAATGCAAAAAGGGTTCTCACAAGCATGGAAATGAGAGAGTTTTCGAAAATACCAAACAGAGACTGAGCTCCATGAAGGCCTTTATTTGAAAACTTCAAAATTCAAACTTTTCACTTTCAAAGAATTCTGAAAATAAATACACATATTCCTAGATACATAATGTACATGTGTGCAAATTTTTAGGTCGAAATACATTAAAACATGAGCTACACAAAAAAGACAAATCTAAGGATTTTTAGCATATGTACTGTTCATCTTTGAAGTCCATGATTTTGTTTTTATTTTGTGCAGCTCACAATTCAAGGTATTTCATCCTGAAATTTTTGACACATACATTTTACATCCTTGCATACATGTGTATTTTTGTCAGAATTTTTTGAAACCAAAATTTATGAATTTTGAATTTTTCAAAATAAAGGGCTCCATGGAGCTTGGTCTCCAAAATGCCCTACTCGAGAGTTTTTTTTACTTAGCACTTCTAAGTATACAAGTTACCCTATTTTCGACAGAACAGAGAAAAATAACATTGTTTTCAAGAATTATGCTCTACCTGATGGAAATCCATCCTCCTGCCCTTTTTATAGCACAACAAGGGAGGATGTAAGGGCAAAAACTGGACAAAATGAGAGTTGTCTTTTGTTGATATCTATTTTCAAACCTGTGATCTCTATAGAGCATCAATTGCCAGGCAACATCCAGGAATCCTTATGGCAACAAACTCAACTCAATTGGGAATTAACGATTAACAAAGGAACAGTGGAAACCTTTTCTCAAGCTAATATAAATCTGCCAGAACAAAATATTGGGTACAAATGTACACACCAAAAGATATTTTGTAATAATGAACAACTTCTTAGTGTACGTTGATGCCAACATGCAACCTTTACCTAAGAATAAACTGAAGCACCAATCAGAATTATCATTTAGCTATTAATTAGAAGATCAGTTTAACCATCAAGCCAATGTGCCAATTAAATACTCCCTCCATTCCATAATTCTTATCATGGTTTAAGTTCAAATTTGAACTAAAACCATGACAAGGATTATGGAAAGGAGGTAGTAACACATAAGACAGTATAAACATTTTGCTGCAACAGTAATTGATGCCAGATACATAAGTTGCACCCTGGAAACTGCAATAACCCATCCAGTATGATGTCCTGCTCTTCTTTCTATCTTCCCGTCCAAGCAGCAATGTTGAATTGAATAGGCTAAAGCATGTTAGAAAAGCTGAATTAACACATCTCCTATCACAGAGCAAAGCATGGCCTGACCGTTCCAAAACAAGATTCTAGGCAATACATTAGTATCTATTTCAAAAGAGGAAGCACATTCCAAACACACACTACTACAGTCATTGAGCTTGGCTCGAATTAAAACGAATAAACAACAATCTGACGCAGCACAAATAGCAGAACAGAGCAGATATATAACCATGTGATTCACTTCTTTGTACACAGTAGGAACTTAGCTTTCCATACCTCCTATGCATGTACAGTATGAAGTTGGCCAGTTTTAAATACCTGAGATCTGGAACAAACATCATGGTGTTTCTCCTTAATTCCAAATACTTGAATGATTTCATTTCACACTTGTACTTGCAGCAATATCAGAGGTACATCCATTAGCACGGATACAACAATTTCACAATTACTTGGACTTAACACAGATTTTTAATTAATTTACTAAATGCAGAGAAACTAAACATCGATGATGTTCTGGCCACCTTAAGCGGAAGACACACCAACATTGTCAGAGCAACTTCAGGTCAAATATAGATGACCATATTACAACTAAAAGCACCCTACTACATACCACGAGTCTATTTTCAAGTTGTAACACAACATTAATCGGCACCATCCCCGACCCTCAGCACATCAGCCTGGCCTCCAGCATCCGCATCATCATCGTCACGACCATCTATGTGCCCTTCAGCTTGCAGCGCCACCTGCTCAATACCTGCACAATATCTCAAATTATACACAGCCAAAACATAGATATTCAGAAGATCATTAACTGAATAAGAACAAACGACGGGCCATTATATTGGGCAACACCCGGCAAATCGCTTAGAAGAAAACAGATGAAGAAGCTAGCAGAATAGATGTGATAAAATACAAGGGCTTAAAACAAACGACACACACGATACATGGAAAATCAACCTTCAGGACTACTTTTTCCCATGGTCCAGTTAGTTATATTGACCTCGTACACTCACTTTTGTTTGTTTACAATCGTAATTTGCAGCGCAAGAGTAAATACATAGCAACACAAAAGTACTCAATCATTTAGAAATGAATAATAGAACTTAAAAGTCATAAAAAAGAAATGGCAAGCCAAGAGGGGAAACGCACTAGCCACTAGGGGCTGGTGCGCCCCCATATGGGTCGAACCAAGAGGAGAAGGAAAGAGGGGAAGGGAGAAGGAAAGGGGGGATTCGGCCTCCCCCTTCCTTCTCTCCCCCTCCTCTTTCCTTCCTCCTCCGACACTTATGGCAGGGGGGCGGCTAGGGAGGAACCCAAGTAGGATTCGGTCCTACTTGGGGCGCCTCCTAGCCTCTTCTCTCCCCCTCCCACCTATATATATGTGGGGGGGCACCCCTAGCACACCCCAGACAATTACCTAGCCGTGTGCGGCGCCTCCCTTCACCGGTCATATTTTCGTTGTGCTTAGGCGAAGCCCTGCGGAGATCACTTCACCATCACCGTCACCACGCCGTCGTGCTGACGGAACTTATCTACTACCTCGACGTCTTGCTGGATCAAGAACGCGAGGGACGTCACCGAGCTGAACGTGTGGAGAACTCGGAGGTGTCGTATGTTCGGTACTCGATCGGTGGATCGCGAAGAAATTTCGACTACATCAACCGCGTTGTGAAATGCTTCCGCTTACGGTCTACGAGGGTACGTAGACACACTCTCCCCCTTGTTGCTATGCATCTCCATGGATAGATCATTGGGTGTGGATAGAATTTTTTTTGTTTTCAATGCAACGATTCCCAACAGTCCCAGACTAGAAACATCCCATTCAAATGTGGTCTTGTATATGCTGTTGAAGCAAGGTAAGACATATGACATTTCATGTTCCGTTTCCTGAAATTTCTATGTCTTCTGCAACATGGTGCTATGTAGTTACATGCTCTCCTGAGCATCGGTTCCACGACACTTTGTTATCCTAAAGTTTTATGGAGAGGATATTGCTCATTTAGATGGCCTTATTGTTGTTATTTCAAATTTTTCTAGGAGAGAACGAGTGCCCCTTCAATATGTTACATACACTGACCTAGTAACAGAGCTTAGTGAGGGCCAATGGGGGCAATGCCCCCCCCCCCCCCCGCACACATTTTTTATTTACACAAACATATAACATTTAACATTATTTGGGCTAAATTTAACATAATACACTAGATTAGCCCCTCAACTCTGTTTAAGACTAATGTAGCCCCCTCTCAAATCACGTTAAAGCCCCGTCATTGCATGACTACATGGCTCCTTCGAAAATCAAAGTATAGATGTTGCTCACCTCAAACTTCCCTAGTTCAATTTCTTGACATAGTGCCTTCAACAGATATCTCCTCATCAACATTTGAGTTTAGTATGACCACCTTGATGAATGGGAACAACATATTTAGATTCCAGTGGCTTAGTTGATTTTGCAGTCCACAATCCAGTTCATCATGTTGACTATACAGCTGAGGAGGCGCATACCACCCATGTTGATCAATCGTCAATAGTGCATGCAGGACATACCAACAAGACAAAATTTTAGTTGTATTCTAACAAATACATAAAGAAGATTTTCGTGAGAAAGCTGCTAGGGAAGATTTTCCTACCTTCTTGTCAGTGCAGTGGCGAAGCTTCATCGTGATTTGACAAGGGGCTAAGTGAGTCTTAAACAGAGTTGAGGGGGCTAATCATGTGTATTATGTTAAATTTGGCCCAAATGATGTTAAACATTATATGTATATGTAAAGAAATATTTGGGGGGGGGGGGCATGGCCCCCTTTGCCCCTCCCTAAGCTCCACCACTATAGTCATGGCTCACATTGGATTAATATTTTTGGATCCTCTTATAACACCATATATATATACCTTTTCCGCAACCTACCCTAAAATGGTTAATGGGGTAGAAGTTTACCCACGATTCCACAGGAATACTATTGTAAAAACAGTTCTGCGAATGATAAAACAAACTTCACATTGATATTGGACCTTTGGTGAATATTGTAATACAACACTCTATTTTTTTCATGTCTAAACTTATCATAATCTGGGTCTCACTAGTAGAAAAAGAGGCTTCCATACGCCCCCATTAGTCCCCAAAATAATCGAACCGCGACAAAAGGGGTCTTTAGTCGCGGTTCGGGAGGAGAACCGCGACCAACTATCTGGGCCCAGCGCGCTCGGTCGACAGCTGGCGGACGGGAGGGGCTTTAGTCCCGGTTGGCCTGGCCAACCGC
>NC_057811.1:76148507-76156419 GCF_018294505.1 Triticum aestivum | reverse complement strand
TGCGAACAAGCAGCAAGGTTTTATTATCTGTCCATGTGCTGTCTGTAAGAATCAGAAGGGTTACTCCTCCTCAAGAGACGTTCACATGCACCTGCTTCGGCACGGTTTCATGCCAAGCTATAATTGTTGGACCAAGCATGGAGAAAGAGGGGTTAGAATGGAAGAAGATGAAGAAGGGGATGATATCGATGACAACTATCATGATCATTTCGGTGATACTTTCATGGAGGATGATGCTGAAGGTGGGGAAGGGTTAGGTGAAGGTGAAGAAGAGGCACATGATGAGCCCGCTGATGATCTTGGTCGGACCATTGCTGATGCACGGAGACGCTGCGAAACTGACAAGGATAGGGAGAATTTGGATCGCATGTTAGAGGATCACAAAAAGTCATTGTATCCAGGATGCGATAATAGTCTGAAAAAGCTGGGCTGCACACTGGATCTGCTAAAATGGAAGGCACAGGAAGGTGTAGGTGACTCATCATTTGAAAATTTGCTGAAAATGTTGAAGAATATGTTTCCGAAGAATAACGAGTTGCCCGCCAGTACGTACGAAGCAAAGAAGGTTGTCTGCCCTCTAGGTTTAGAGGTTCTGAAGATACATGCATGCATTAACGACTGCATCCTCTACCGCGGTGAATACGAGAATTTGAATGAATGCCCTGTATGCACTGCATTGCGTTATAAGATCAGAGGCGATGACCCTGGTGACGATGTTGAGGGCGAGAAACCCAGGAAGAGGGTTCCCGCCAAGGTGATGTGGTATGCTCCTATAATACCACGGTTGAAACGTCTGTTCATGAACAAAAAGCATGCCAAGTCGTTGCGATGGCACAAAGAGGACCGTAAGTCCGACGGGGAGTTGAGACACCCCGCTGATGGAACGCAATGGAGAAAGATCGATAGAGTGTTCAAAGATTTTGCAGCTGACGCAAGGAACATAAGATTTGGTCTAAGTACTGATGGCATGAATCCTTTTGGCGAGCAGAGCTCCAGCCATAGCACCTGGCCTGTGACTCTATGCATCTACAACCTTCCTCCTTGGTTGTGCATGAAGCGGAAGTTCATTATGATGCCAGTGCTCATCCAAGGTCCAAAGCAACCCGGGAACGACATCGATGTGTACCTAAGGCCGTTAGTTGATGAACTTTTACAGTTGTGGGCCAGACCTGGTGTACGTGTCTGGGATGAGCACAAAGGAGAGGAATTTGACCTACGAGCGTTGCTTTTTGTAACCATCAACGATTGGCCTGCTCTCAGTAACCTTTCGGGACAGACAAATAAGGGATACAATGCATACACGCACTTCTTACATGAGACTGAAAGTGTACGTTTGGTTAATTGTAAGAAGAACGTGTACCTGGTTCATCGTCGATTTCTTCCCCGAAATCATAACGTAAGAAAGAAAGGCAAGCATTTCAACGGCAAGGCAGATCACCGGCCGAAGCCTGCGGAACGTACTAGTGCTGAGATATTTGATATGGTCAAGGATTTGAAAGTCATCTTTGGAAAGGGTCCTGGCGGACAATCAGTTCCGCGGGGAGTTGACGGGCACGCACCCATGTGGAAGAAGAAATCTATATTTTGGGAGCTAGAATATTGGAAAGTCCTAGATGTCCGCTCTGCAATCGACGTGATGCATGTTACGAAGAATATTTGCGTGAACCTGCTAAGCTTCTTGGGCGTGTATGGGAAGACAAATGATACAAAGGAAGCACGGCAGGACCAGCAACTTTTGAAAGACCCAGATGACCGGCATCCGGAATGGTTTCAAGGTCGTGCCAGCTACGCTCTTACCAAAGAAGAGAAGTTCATTTTTTTTGAATGCCTGAGCAGTATGAAGGTCCCGTCTGGCTTCTCGTCGAATATAAAGGGAATAATAAACATGGCGGAGAAAAAGTTCCAAAACCTGAAGTCTCACGACTGCCACGTGATTATGACGCAATTGCTTCCGATTGCTTTGAGGGGGCTCCTACCGGAAAATGTTCGAGTAGCCATTGTGAAGCTATGTGCATTCCTCAATGCAATCTCTCAGAAGGTAATCAATCCAGAAGATCTACCACGGTTACAGAACGATGTGGTCCAATGCCTTGTCAGTTTCGAGTTGGTGTTCCCACCATCCTTCTTCGATATTATGACGCACCTCCTGCTCCACCTAGTCGAAGAGATTTCCATTCTCGGTCCTGTATTTCTACACAATATGTTCCCCTTTGAGAAGTTCATGGGAGTATTAAAGAAATATGTTCGTAACCGTGCTAGGCCAGAAGGAAGCATCGTCAAGGGCTATGGAAATGAGGAGGTAATTGAGTTCTGTATTGACTATGTTCCTGACCTTAAGCCGATTGGTATTCCTCAATCGCGGCACGAGGGGAGACTAAGTGGAAAAGGCAAGATCGGAAGGAAATCCACGATATGTATGGACGGTCATTCTATGACTGAAGCACACCACACAGTTCTGCAAAATTCCAGCTTTGTGGCTCCGTACTTCGAGCAACACAAGAATATTTTACGCTCGGACAACCCGGGGAAGCCTGAATCCTGGATTAGAAAGGCCCACATGGAGACTTTCGGCAGTTGGTTGCGAAAACATTTAATGAATGACAATGATGTTGGAGATCAGCTGTACATGTTGGCCAAGAAACCATCTTCGACTATAACGATTTTCCAAGGGTACGAGATAAATGTGAATACATATGTATTAACGCGCGCGACTCTCTTTCTTTTTTTAGCCCTCCGGATCGAGTACGACAAAGCGTGGCAAATCCAAGGCGATGAAAACAGGAGAAACATATGCCATTGAGTTTGTCAGTGAAACCGGCAAGCCCCTACAGCACACCTCAAAGTTTATCAACCAATGCGGAGTCGTTGTTAGAGACAACGTCCCGATCACCGTCCAGGAATGGAAGGAGCCAAAGAAGGCACGTCTTGGTTTCAGTTTTGTCGACAAGAGAACGAAAAAGGATTGCTGGAGAAAGCTTATGGAACATTTCATTCTACCTCCGGAATACAACAAAGTCGATGAATTCGGTAACGAGGTTCCGGGTGGACGTCAGAGGAGGAGGCTAGTTAAAGAGTTCGCTCTTCAGAAGATGGGCGAAGCATTCCAGAACTTCAAGAAAAATTTAACCCGTGACTATGTCAACAAGGGCAAGACTCCGGATTTCAATGGACAACATGAGAAACTGAAAGATGATTGGCCAGAATTTGTGAGGCAAAAGCAATCGGAGCATTTCAAGGAAATATCGAAAAAAATAAGGATAATGCGAGTAAGAAAAAGTTCCATCATATTATGGGGCCAGGAGGATACCGCCTTTCGGAGCCTAGGTGGCAGAAGATGGAGGAGGACCTGAGGGTGCGAGGAATCCCTCTAGGTACAGAGGGATGGGACCCAAGGGCCAAAAGCTGGTGGTACGGGCATGGGGGATCGCTAGACCCGGAGACAGGGGTGTGTGTTCACCGGAAGAAAAAGTTTGCTCCCACCCAAGCCCTTATTGACGCAATGACCCAAGCTCAAGAGGGCTTGATCAAGTTCAACAGAGAGAAAGACGCACTGACAACAGCCCTCGGGAATGATGAACACGGAGGACGTGTACGAGGCAAAGGCAAAGTTCCGTGGAAAGTAGGGTTTTCCCAGGACAATGACCCGTACTGTTACAGAAGCCGTAAGAGAAAGACGGACCGGGATGCAGATCTTATGACGAAGTTTGCATCGGAACTCCATGAGTTGAAGCAGACCGTGCATGAACTAGTAAAAGAAAAATCGGCTGCAGGGCCGCATGAAGATCATGAAGCGGATCGCGGAAGCCAGCAGCGGAGAAGCAACGTGGCTTCCACGGATGCCCCGCCTGGTGCTAGTGCACCGATGATCGAGATTCGTGCACCGGAGCCTCACTACCCCGTGGATGATGTAAAGGAGATGAAAGAATGTGATCTGCATTATCCCATGGGGAACGTTTCCACGAAGGTAGCTAGCGGCAGAGCTTTACCCTGTACACCTGGAGCACTCCACCACAACAACCCCATTGCATATGGCTATGCTCGTGTCATGGTGGAAGACATAGTCCAAGGGTTTGAGGACCTGGAGATTGACAAACCTACACCCGAAGGGGAGAGAAGACTTGGAGATGTCAAGCGCCAGTTCATTCTATGGAAAAAGAAGTACATAGTGTTTCCAGGCGAGGCGCCAAGGCTAGCAAGTCCACCCCCCTCCGATGGTGGTGGTGGTGGTGGTGGCGGTGGTGGCGGTGGTGGTGGTCGTGGTGGTTCACCTACACCTCCTTCACGCCATTCGACGCCGTCCCCCGATCCACAACCTCCGGCGGGTACGACGCCCCCCAATCCTCCTCCGGCGGGTACGACGCCCCCCAATCCACCTCCGACGAAGAAGCAGAAGCAGGCGGACAGCAAGGAAACCCGCTCCTGGACTATTAACCCGGACCCTTATGTACCCAAGACCACAAGGGTACCGGAGCCATCACTGAAGCCTCTCCTCCCAAGGCCTGGGGAACTTAGTGAAGCTGAAACCAAATTGGCCGCGTCTGCTGATTATGAGAAATGGAAGGCGGATATGAAGGCGAAAAAAGAGCCTGAGCCCAAGCAAGTATTCACTGAGAAGCAAAAGAAGTGGGCTAAGGATTTTTTTGACGACACCGTCCCAAGCCGAGCTGAATATGCCTGACGACTATGGACATGAACTTCGTAGGCAAGCAAAAATATTGAAGGAGGAGAAAGAAGAAAGTAAAAAAAGCGGGAAACAAGTTGACCAGCTCGGGATGCAGAAGAAACAATCGATCCCCCCGCTCATAGTGAAAGCCGGTCCGGAAGAGGACCCCGAGATCATAGCAGCTGCGGCAGCACTTGGATTGACTGTAGCGAGTGCCATGAAACAAGCGTCCGTGATGGGTTTGACTCTTCGTGCCTTCTTAGGCCTTGAGGATGCGCCAGTATGTGAGATAGCATTACAATATGTGCGGAATGGGCCTCTCGTCGAGCCTGCGCGGGAAAAGAGTCTACCACCACAAATGCGAAATCTGCTACGTTGGTACAAGCAATTCATAACATGGGCCGACAAAGAATATGTTTATGCGGATGTTACAGATGAGCATCACACCAAACGGTACTCTGTAGAAGTTCATATGAGTGAATTGTTCCAGCTGTTCAATCTGCGCAACCTCGACAAATCTATGCTGAGTTGCTACGTTCTGTAAGTGATTTATTTCTACCTCATCTCGTTCTTCATTGCCTGCACTATATATATATATTGTCCTAACTATATTGTTGCGTACGCTATTATGCAGATTGAAGATTTGGGAATGCAAAATAAGAAACATCCATGATGTTGGGTTCATTGACCCACATATCGTTAATGGACATGTGTTACAACATCACCCCGAAGACGTGGAGAAAGACTTGTACAAGTTTCTTAGAAAGCATCAACTCAAAAGTCATATTCTATTTCCTTACCATTTTGGGTGAGTGTTTCTCTCTTGTGCCCATTCTCTTTTGTTTACTCCATGCATGGTATGTCTAATCGATGAGTTATGCATGACTGTGCATGTAACGTGTCCGCAGGTTCCACTGGATTCTGCTAAATATTGAACTTCACACCTCCAGAGTTCTAATCATGGACTCTATGGATTCGGATCCAAAGCGTTGGGCCGACATGAGAAAAATGCTGCAAAAGTAATTATTTTCAATCATTTGAGCTCTATATCGATCGGTCTCTTTCGTTCATTTCCTAATATCAAGTAACTAATAACTCCCTTGTTCATTTAATTTTCTTTGCCCTGTAGGGTTTGGAGACGGTTCTCAGAAGAAATTGTCTGTGAATTCAAACATGAGCTAGATTTCAGAAGGTTAGTTAATGTGGATAAGCAGCCACCGGGGACCAATCTATGTGGATACTATGTTTGTGAGAACATCCGGAGACACACCTCTGAGCGGAAGGCATCGGATAGCGTGCGGAACGCGACGGATAACTTGCGGAGGAGGCTTAGTCCAGAAGCTCGCTTCCGACCAATTCAAGAAGAATTAGCAGGATTTTTCATGAGGGAAGTCATCAATCCTAAAGGAGAACACTATACCGAGGACGAAGAAATTTATATGCATACCCGAGATTGAAACTTGTTCGAAGTTGTATATGGTCATCCATCCTAATTGTGTATGGAAACTTGTTCGAAGTTGTATATGGTCACCCGAGATTGAATATATATTATATATTCCTCTTGAATTCTTCTTATTTGAAATTTCATATGCATGTATATAGTAGCGTAGAATATGTGTACTGAAACTTTATCAAAATTAAAATAAAACACAAAATAAAATTTAAAAAAAATAAAACACTCCAAACTAAAAAGAAACCAGGTTTAGGGGGGCTAAAACCCTAAACCTGCGGAGGAGGCCTTTAGTCCCGGTTAGCCACGAGAACCGGGACTAAAGGTCCTCCACCCCGACGGACCACTGGCGCCCACGTGGACGGGCCTTTAGTCCCGGTCAGCCACAAGAACCGGGACTAAAGCCTTTAGTCGCGGTCCGTAAAAGGCGCGACTAAAGGGGGGTCTTTAGTCGCGCATATTTAGTCCCGGTTGCACAGCCGGGCTAAAGGCTGTTGCGAACCGGGACTAAAGGGCTTTTTTCTACCAGTGTTGGTCTCCGGATTAGCCACTACTTTTAGCTGTAGTGAAATCCACTTATGTAGGTAGTTGAAAATTCTGACGTATATATGAACCTGGAAGGCTGGCACGTTTGGGTACTTCTCGAATCTCGATTGAACTTCTTGAACGTGTCTCTAGCTAGCTCAAGAAGCATCATAATAGAGTGATTTACAAATTGGCAAAAGGAGACCGTCCTTGGTTAAAATAGATACTATTCCCTCTGTCCCATAATATAATAACGTTCTTGACACTACACGAGTGTCAAAAACGCTCTTATATTATGGGACGGAGGGAGTACTAATTAATCTGTTTTTTTAGCAAATGTGCAGAGTATATAAGAAGATAGGTTGCTGATCATTTGTTTTGTATGTAAAGTGGCACTAGCCATGACTTAAGTTTGTACATTTGGTTGCGTCTACAAGTTGATACATGTTTATGTCGATTCTTCCTAGAGTGTTGGATAATAATGATTAGCAAAGAATTAGAAGTACTAATTATAAACTTGACAATAGGGTAGTAGTACGTATCACCTATATTTCTAACTTTCCCAACCACTAATACTAAGGAAAAAGATGTGTGGCTCATCACGCCATACTAAGTGCAGAAACCATAAAAATCAGAAAAAAAATATACATCATTGCCCAATTGTTGTACCAAGAATCACCCCAACTAGAGCCATCAAATCTCGGCAACTCAATTCGAGGACCATACCCCAGGTTGTTGGGGATGCAAAAATTCCGGAGGCTGAATGATCTGATGCGATGAGTTCTGGTCTGAGGACATACCTCGAGCCGGTGGCGGCACGTACTTCGGCGCCGCTGCTCGAAGATCACCCTCGTTACGGAAACCATCAGATCATCCTGATCCGCTGCTCGTGTAACATCCCAAATTTTCAATTTGGAATGTTTTACAGTTTTAGATAAGCATCTATGGCATTGTGTTTGAATGGTGGTGGAATTTGCAAATTTCAGAGGCATTTGAATATTTTTCTGTTTGATTTTGAATCCACTTCAATTGGCATTTGAAATTATTTTCAAAATTCCTGCCCGATGCTTTGATCAAAAGTATGAGAGGGGATAATATAACACTCCAAAAAGTCAGAATAAAACAATGCCAAAAGTATTTGAATTTAAATTTGATTTTATTTGGAATTCTCAAAAATGTTTTTTTAATTTTGTTTTCTGCCTCTGAGAAATAGTTCATCATTTAGGGTTAATTTTTCTGATCATTTTGATATATATATATATGTGTGTGTGTGT